>NC_134404.1:148501747-148519247 GCF_038048845.1 Mixophyes fleayi
AATGCATGCTTATCTGGGTATCTTTTAAAAGGAAGGGGATGAGACCATCACAACGGAGCTTTTATATAAACACATCAGCTATTTCCAAACTGCTCCGGTATACATCACCGCTGATGAGATGTGTAGTCACAAGTTCCCTCCTTTACCGCAATGTCCTCTACGCGTTTTCGTCTTGTAAAAGACTTCCTCAGGAGGTAAAGTATTATGTGACTCTCCCGGTCACGGACTTAAATAGTATGCATCCCGCCATCTTGCGCATGCGCACAAGTGGCGTACTGTGACGTTCTACGTCACCCGACCTCTATGGGGGCATTGAATCACATGTCCTGATGTTCAAAAAAACTTTACTGAAACGCACAAACTGACAGAATATTGTATTCATGCGTCGCTAAGCGATCGGCCAGCGGATCAAAAATACACACGAATACTTTGTACCAAGATTATAACATGAATAATTCTAAAAATAGACAATACTATCGTTAATACACCTTAAAAAATAAAATTAGTTGACATGCCTTGAAAAATGAACAATATGTAAAAATATATAAATAATATATTTTACATATTGTTCATTCTAGGCATGTCAACTCTGTCAGTTTGTGTGTTCAGTAAAGTTTTTTGAACATCAGGACATGTGATCAACGCCCCATAGAGGTCGGGGTGGACGTAGAACGTCACAGTACGCCACTTGTGCGCAATGCGCAAGATGGCGGGATGCATACTATTTAAGTCCGTGACCGGGAGAGTCACATAATACTTTACCTCCTGAGGAAGTCTTTTACAAGACGAAACGCGTAGAGGACATTGCGGTAAAGAGGGAACTTGTGACTACACATCTCATCAGCGGTGATTGTATACCGGAGCAGTTGGAAATAGCTGATGTGTTTATATGAAGCTCCGTTGTGATGGTCTCATCCCCTTCCTTTTAAAAGATACCCAGATAAGCATGCATTGTTTTTATTCATGTAAGTGCAAATCTGCATTTTGTATGTAATAAAATTGGTGTTATATAGTATCACACTATATGATTCTTTTTCCGTCTACATAATCTTGGCTACTACTGAGTATCCATTCTGGACTCCAGAAGCACTATTCATGACTCCTGCCTAGTGTACATCTGAGGGGTGATAACGGAGTGGATTCTATGTGAAAAATCATCATCTATTATACAGATAAGCTTTAAAGAATTTTTATCTGGTACGCACACCTTATATTGGTGAGGTGCAGGAGCTCTAGCGTCTAATCCATCTACTTACATTCACCCTTGCTGTTTGAGTGTTATAGAAACTATCTCTCTCTCTCACTCATATGGATGAACTGAGCTTCTTATTTATGGCACACCTTCTGTATACCTTCCTATATATATATTTGTTTTATTATATATATATTATATATATATATATATATATATATATATATATATATATATATATATATGTGTGTGTGTGTATATAAGTGTGTATATATATATATATATATATATATATATATATATATATATATATATGTGTGTGTGTATATAAGTGTGTATATATATATATATATATATGTATATATGTGTGTGTGTGTATATATGTGTGTGTGTATATATATATATATATATATATGTATATATGTGTGTGTGTGTATATATGTGTGTGTGTGTGTATATATATTTATTATTTTGCTTGTTTGTTTAAGTTTTGAGATAATAAGCCCAGCGCTAGAGTTTTCTGTCCTTTCCTTTCTTATTCACTTGCAAAATGAGAAACTTGATAAATTGCTGTTTTGAGTAATTAGAAAGGGTGTTTTTATCTTTGATACCCTATGTAGAGGGATTCATCAATATTATTATAGGCTGTCCCAGCGCTTGTTGTTTCGCTTTTATTTTTATCTTTGATGTCATTCCTTTAGGAAATATAGGTCCAGTAGTTAAAAGTCCGTAAACATGAAGTAAAACAATAAGAGTAAGATAATATAACAGGGGCAGACCTTATTGCACCGGATTTGACTTTACTCTTGTGGCAGCATTGAATGAATAGTTTGTCAGATGGCTGCTCAGCCACAAAGTGCTTAGCGCGACAAAACTCTCACAAATACTGTTCATGTGACCATAGTTATAATCATTAATATTTGTTTCATTAAAGTTACTGACATGAAATTAATGTTTTTTACCTATCCCAGAGTAGGAAATTTGCTATCTGTTTATATAGATTTTTTATTATAGTATATATTTTTAACTATGTAGATTTTTTTATTAGATATTTTTTGGGGATGTTTATTATCTTGAGCGCTGCTTGCTTCAGCTTTTTTGTTCTGCGTATTTAATTTAGGGAGTGGGAAATATCCTTAGAAATTCAGTTGCTGGGTCATTATTTGGATACATATTTATATATTATATAACTTATATAACTTAAAGTCTTCAGTTATCAGTCAATTTGATTGGCTAAAGTTGATGTCAAAATATTTTTTAAATAAGTTGAACCGCTATGAAAAGATGAGAAATCTGTATTATTTGCAGGTAGTCAGGGGCTGGTGTAAATTCTTGATGATTATTGTCTCCAGAATTAGGTGATTGGCTGTTTGCAAATACACTGATGACAGTGAATTGTGATTTATTTATTGCTTAACCATATAGCATGCTTTTATTGTTTGGGACACAAGATAGGGAGTTGTGAGGGCTTTTAATAATAAAAAAAAAAGTAAGCATTTTATATGCAATGCATTATATTAATATAAGTGAATTAAAATATGGTTGCAAGTGGCCTGTAAAGGTCTGTGTTCTGTTCATGGCGTAAACCAGATGCATAGGTTGCTGTTCAGGCTGACACACATAATAAGATAGTTGCCCCCTGTATATGGTTGTGAATTATGTGTTTTTACTTTGTATTTTGCACTTGTGATTTGGGGAGCACATACAGGCAGCTCTGCATCATGCTCATTATGGCAAGTTTTGTGTACTTTCTTGTCTGATAAATAAATAAAACTGTTGGTACACAGAGATAGAAATGTTTATTCTTAAATTGACGCTTCTGTCTGATTTATGGTCTTCTGGTTACAACAGACCTATTTTCTATGATGTGGTCAAAAATTCCATAAATGAGCTTTCATGTATTTACAATGTCTTGACCAGAATGAAGAGCATTCTAAGTTTATAGTTAATTGCATACTCTATCTTTTTCATTTTGGCCCTTGTCAAAGTCACTCATATATGCTTGCCCATTTTTCCTCCTTACTGCTTTATTTACCGTAGCTAGGGGACATCTTTATTACACGTGTCACGTTTGTGTCTTTTTAAGCTTTGAGTACATTTCACATAGAAATGCACGTTTTGGACAGAAATGCAACTGGAATGTGCAGGACATGTCCCAGTAGACGTAGTGCCCTCACTGAAAGTTGGAAATGTCCCTTTAATTGCATCTTCTCTATGACTTTACTTTATTGAAATGTTATCCCACAAAATGTAATCTAATTTTAGCATATTGGTACGAAAGTAGACTCGCTGATGCACCTAACCTTTTTTCATGAAGGAATTCCCAAAATCAACCCATCTGCGGAGGCTGGGAACTGCTCAGTCAACGAGGAGGTGGGACACCTTTACCCGAGTGACAGCCAGCAGTGAATATACCTGTCAGAAGGCACTGCAGAGCATTGAGGGAAGGCATTGGACTGAAAGTGCAGCAAAAATAGAAGAGACTTTGAACAGAATTGGTGCCCTTTGCTTCTTTTTCAGGTGAGATATATATCTATACTGAAATGTCCCAATTTACTCAATTCTTTGGTTAATTAATCCTGGATAATAAACCCCTAAATATCTCCCTTGAAAGGTTTTTGTACCCTGTTGGAAGAAAAGATGGACTCCAAAGAAAAAAGAAAAGGTGTAGCAGAAAAAATCAGGGAGAAGAAAAAGAAGAATCCTGAAGCTGATGCGGAAAAATGTGTTAAAATAACTGATATGTTCAGTCGTCATCAACAAGGTCACACAATTTCGGGGAAAACATCCACGGAAGAAAATGTTTCAGAAATGCAAATTGATCAAGAAAGTGTAACAGTTATGTATTCCAGAATCCCCAAGCACCAGTCAACAGAAGGAACAGTCAGTTATATCTGTGTGTGAGCACCAAATTGCCGCACTAGCGTATGATCTAGTACCCGAACAAGATGTCAGCGTTGTTATGAAGAAATCCTTGCCAGAATAAGAGGGTGAAGAAAGGCAAAATTTAATTGAAACCAGTAGCTCTCCATGTACACAAGGTTTAGAGTCAGTCTCCATTCAATTACTTTGTGCGGCCGAAAACAAGTTAGCTAGCTCTATTTTTTAGTTATCACCCAAAACAAAACATAAGTGATCATATCATAAAGACCCCAGTGAAGTGTGGTAAATGGTCTCATAGGAGTAACACAGAGAAAGAGACTGAAAGGGTGGTACCAGATACCGAGATCATGGTCTGTGAAGAAGTATTGTATAATCCTGAACTTGAAACGGTGATTGGGTGATAGTTTATTACACTATCAAAGGGTGGAGCTGTCGAAGTCAGCAAATTGGATAAAGTCATTTCAATTAAAATCGAGCAAACTTGGTTGTCTTTGTCTGAAAAGATGCGTACGGTACGCTACGATGTATAAGGGCACGCTACGGTGTGGAAGGGCGTATGCAGCTGCAACACATGGCAGCAACAGTATTTGGTCTTTTACCATACATTCGCACAAACACGCATACTTATAAAATAGTACACATTAATGGTAGTTGCAACACATAGTCAGTTATGTCGAAATATAGTAGTATTTATGTGTTATAATATAAGTTATATGCACATTAGTAAAATATATGGAACAGGTTGAAGGAATTATATCATGTGTGGTATCATAATAAACCTCTTAACATTTGTTACTGTTTGGTTCACTCTGCGAATTAATCGCAGAGTGCATACACAAGTTATGAATGATAGGGAATTATGAACTACTTAAGACTAAGGAATCTTGGCGGGAAGAGCAGAGCATACCCCCTGGAGAGATGACCCCCTCCTTTGGATTCCTTAGGATGAACTAGCCAATGATTGACAACCCCTTGGACCTTCCCGAAACCTGGACCAATAGAAGCAGGCTATACGATCTTCATTGTATTACTGTATTTCTGTGTGCATATAAGCAGCAGCTTCACATCTAGGGCTAGATTTACTAAGCTGCGGGTTTGAAAAAGTGGGGATGTTGCCTATAGCAACCAATCAGATTCTAGCTTTCATTTTGTAGAAGGTACTAAATAAATGAAAGCTAGAATCTGATTGGTTGCTATAGGCAACATCCCCACTTTTTCAAACCCGCAGCTTAGTAAATCTAGCCGCTAGTGTTCAGACATCTTGTCCCCAGACTTCAGGATTGAATGACTGCACACTGGATCCAGAGCGCCTGCGATAAGTAACGGCTGTACTTATTATCACTTTGCTTGAATATATTATACTACTATTTGCAAATAAATCTTTGTGCGTTGGAAACACAAATCGAGGTTCGACAATCTTTATTGGTTAGCGACAATACGCACTTAACAACTTGATCGATTCTCATTTACAGCAGTACAACTGCTACACCTGCATTGGAAAGATCTTGCAATATAGCAATGTTATTTCATGTGTAAAACTAATCATTGTGCAACTACACATCATTTTCAACATTTTATTCATTAATACCTAAACCATGAAGTCAAACAAACTGAAGTCAGTGCAATATTAAGCCAAAATTTAAAAAAGCGAGCAGCTAAGTGTCAAATTAATGACTTGTACGCTGTGCTAAAGTTCTCCCACAGCTCTTCTTAACAGACTAACCAATTCAGACACAAACCAAGCAGAACACAGAAAAAAACTAGACCTCTTAAAACACTCAGACATCTATATTGGATGCTTAAAATTTAAATCAATATGCTGAATATACCAAAAATGTCCCATAACATTTAAAAAAAATCTACCATAACAGATTTCATCAAATTATTTAGCAAGCTCTATAGTGTACTTGCTGAGTAAGCTACCTGGGAAGATTACAGAATGGGTTAGCATCTACTATGAAGCAGTGTTCTCTGGATTTCTATACAGTTTTTTCTTAAAGGGCATATTAAAGCTAAATACACCACACTCACTGGCTCAGAGATGTACTGCCGAAGCCAGAAAAGTAAATCCGATTCTATGTCCAAACGCATGCCAAAAAAAAAAAAAAAAGTGATGCACCTGGCTATAAGGATCAAGATGCCACCTAGACCAAAGACAGATTATGTATTGTCAAACTACTTTCATGAACATCCAGATTTTACTATATAATATGCACACTACACAGTTTAAATAATTAACTTTTTGTATTAGTTTATAAATACAATTTATCTTTTTTATTTAATTAAAAACCTAACTTGACTTATACTGCATTTTCATGCAGCTATTATTGCTTTGACATACTGTCTGTTCCACTGTAGGTACCTGAGGCCTAGCTCTGTTCCCCTAACCTTTCCAATATCTCTCCCTATGGGGATACCGGGCTTATGCATAGCTCTGTTACTCACTTGGCCTAAGCTGGTCCACCAGAGACATCCTTATGTGCTAGCTGAGGATATCTGGTATACCACACACACATACATCTAAATAAATATTGTTATACAGATAATACATACGCACATAAAACACAGGAATAAAAATATACGCAGGTAACCAAAAACGCATAAGAGATTCAACAAGAGCCTATTGAGCAACACAACCCTAAGGGGGTTATAATCTGCGATCCTGAGTCATTTCACAATAAGTCAACATTGAGTTACAAACTGAGCGTTTCAGATTGAAATGAAATTTGGGATAATAAATTATGTCCTTGGTGTAAAGAAAACCACCAAGTCTTAGGCGGATATGTGCACTGGTTTTGAAATTATACGCCTTTAAAGTTGCACTTTTAACCAAACAATTTGCTTTTAACATTTTTTTAAATGGCATTTGTAGCTCACCTGATTGAGCTACAGAGTTGAGCAAAGTCTCATTGTAATGCTCTCTTTATGGGCTTTCATATGGTATAACACACAACAGTATCTTTAAATAAAAATTAAAACTTTAAAATTTTGAAAATTTTACTATTTTTATGTAGCTTCTCAAAAAGCCATATTTTTTATTTTTTGAAAAACATCTCAAAAATTGTTCACACTGTTAATAAATCCCCAAAGTTTTATTTTGAGATTATGATGGGATCATCTGCTATAAGAGCTTTCACTTTGGACTGTTTGTTCAAATAATTAAAATGAGAACTATCTTGGCCTGTTCACTTAATCAATGATTTCATCTTTCTCCAGAATAAATGTGAAGCACCATTTGTTGTGATAGACAGTAGTTATATACCCTCTGATGAGAAATGGAAGCTGATCCTACATTATCTTGAGGACCTGAACAATGATCCTTTTGCTTTTTTCAAAGTGTCCCAAGTTGTTTTCTGCAGCTGGCACAAACTTTTGCAACTTTTGGCATTTCAGAAAATAATTTACACATTCATTTTGAAACAGTTCTCAACCCCTTCTTATTAGAAGTAGGAGTAGCATTTTTAAATGGGTAGAAACAATAAGGTACCCGTTACTTTCCTCTTTATTCTTCTTTACTTCTCTAAACCAATTTAAAACACCACAGAAGACTGACTGGGCTGCCAGGGAGTCAGAGAAATAATTCCCATGAGACTCTGCTGAGGGGTGAGAGGAGCATGTGCTGAGCTCTGATTGGAGGAGCACATGCTCCTCTGACCCATGGAGATCAGCAGCAGCCTCATGGACTGTGACTTCTCTTCTCTGCCTGGCGACTAAGGCTTCTTCTTGTGAGTACAGTGTTGCTTCCAATCTACTTTCTCTCTCCCTCCCAGCACCACTTCTCCAAGTTGTTGTTCCTCCCTGCTCCCAGGCACACATTCTCCCAGTCTGATACTCCCCTGTAATTAAACACTCCGCTTTTTCAAATGTGACACAAATGGTCCAGGGTCAGGTAAGGTTTGGATGGGCTTAAATTAGTGACCAAGGGGCTTTTCTTCAATAATTTAAGCCAACCAAAACCTAACCTGTCACTGTAAAAGGCAGGCCTATTCAACACAATTGAAGTGTCTTTCCATATAAAGTATCTTTCCACTTAAGTTCACACACCACCGCAGAAGTGGGAGTAGGTGCTGCCTGTAAAATCTCATCCCCCAACACCTGAAGAGGAACGTTCAATCCTCTAATGAAGTGAACTGGAAAAAATATGGTTTTGTTAATTTTCTCAGATGTGTAGTGCCTCAAATTTAGTTTTGAGTGATTCACGAAAATTGTAAGTTCTTGTAGCAGATAATCCCATCATGATCCCAAAATACAACTTTGGGGATTTATTAACAGTATGAATCATTTTTTAGAGATTTTTCAAAAGTAGGGCTTTTTGAGAAAATCAAAATTTAGATTTTGAAATTTTTACTTTCTTAATTTTTATTTATTATTTATAAAGATACTGCTGTGTTATATATCATACGTATGCCCATAAAGAGAGCTTTAAAATGAGACCTTAGCCAACTCACTAGCTCAATCAGGTGAGCTACAAATGCAAATTAAGAAAACGTTAAAACAGAAGTTTTTCGGTAAACAATTGCAGCTTTAAATGCATATAACTTTTAAACCAGAGTATATATCAGCCTAAGATTTGGGGGTTTTCTTTACACCCACAGCAGCATTTATTATACCAAATTTAATTGAAATGTAAGGTAGAATTTCTTCTAAAATAGTTTTGACTTGATGTGAAGGGGTGTCCAGTAGGCTAAAACCCTACTTTCAAAGTCCTAACACCTCCATCATGTCAGTGTTCTGAAGATTCCATAATATTAATTTTTTGAGGTCACATTTTAAGATGAAATGTTAACCAATGATTACTAAAATGAACTTTTTCACATGTGCAAATGCCTATTTCTTTGTTGGGAGTGATTAGTGCCCATGATGATCCCATATTTAGAAAAGAGGAGATGGGCTATTGTGTGATTATTAGAAGTATTCTGAACGTGTCAGTTTTTTAGCTCTTAATCCTGTTTAAATTCATCCAAACAGTGTGGGCTGTGTCTTTAATGGAGAGCAGGGTTCTATGTCTGCATGAATGCGAGTTGCATGTGCGGACTCTTGTTCATGACTTTACACTCTTACTTGTTTGTGATTATGAGAACAGTATTTTCACTATTACAACTCAATATCTGGTTTAGTTACTGTGTAAGTCAATTTCAGCTGGCATGGACTGTCTGTTAAAGTGGCAGCTGGAAAACCAATACGAAAGTATGGGCATCAGCTTTATGCCCATTGATGTGAATGCTCTGTAGGTATGGACAGTGTGTGAGCTAATTTTACACCAACAGGTTGTGCTAATCAACTTCGTCTGCACGCAGCCACAGCTATGTTGTAGCCAGGTGGTGCATTATATTGACAAAATGATGAAACTTCCAGATTTGTGAATTGGATGCAATCCTTGCCTGCAGTTTAACTACTTTGCATGCAAATGGAAAATAAACGTTTCCTTTCTTCCACTAATGACCCAGGAAACACAATTGGAAGTCCATCCTACCTAATAGAAGGTTTGATAACATCATGTGTCTTTAAACACATTTAAAATGTCAAAACAATATGCCCAAGGAACATACCTGAGGTGACTAAGTAAAGGTTGCAGTCTTTCATCTGATTGTACTATTGGAAGGGACCGGGCTGACAACTGAAAAACAAATAAAATCCATAGTAAATTAACTTTAAAAAAAAAACAACAAAATCCCTGATTGGATTATAGGTTGTCATTTCCTTTGGTCCCCAGTGTTCATACTTTGTCTTCCTATACTGTCTGATGAAAATTATTAAGAAAGTTCTTACAAAAGAAAATAACAAAAAATATTTAAAAGTCTGTTTGACAAATAAATCATTAGGTATTCTATATTATAATACAAACTTATTCTACAGAAATTGTACCCATCACAATGTACCAGTACCAACAATGGATCAAACTAACAAAATCTTATCCAATCTGGTCAGCCACGTGTGGCGAATTTGGATGTTTACTCTATCACACGTAATAAGTGTTGGGATCAGCCAGTGAGATCCCCTTTAGGGGAATGTTATAGCATTATCTCAAAGCTATAAAGTAATGGCAATATGGCAGTAACTAGAGAATTTTTTCCAATACTTATTTCTCAGAAAACTAAAAACATGCCGGTCACTTCCATGTCAGAAGGGAGACTGTATAGGGACCTGGTAACACTGGACTAGTGCCCAGCCAAGGCTTCCACAGGTCGATGTAGCAGTTTTATTATGCAAAAACATGTTGCCTTTCTGTTTTTCTCAGATTTGTAATGGACCACTTGGCTTTCTTTCAGATCGTAATGCAGTGCAGAGAAAAACCTGGGACAGAGATTGAACTCAGCTGTGGAGAAGCACACGATCAAGTTTATCCAAACATGCCGGGTGTGTACAAAGCATGATTGCGTCGCATGCATCATGGCTGAGCCATCAGCACTGAAAGATCAAAACTGGACAGCTGTGAAACTCTACATAATGAATAGTATAACAGCTGTAAAGAGAAATAAAATTTGTTGCAACGATACGCAGTGGTTGAACATGACTGTAACCTCCATCGCTTGGTGTATGCGAGTATGTGGATGTCTTCAGACACCCAAAAGACATCAAACTTTCCCCACCTTGCAGTCTGTGTCAATAGTGTGTTACCAGAATTACCATTTGAGATTTACAGTTTGACTTTGATCAAACAGCTCCTACACATACCCATATGATTGTCCAGCTGACAATTAGGAAGGGGTGTCTGTGTCGTGTTCCAGACATGGGTCCTCACAATAAAAACAAGTGTGTGTGTGTGTGAGAAACTGGGGGTGGAAAGTACTGATGACATTCACAGACTTCAAATTCAAGTACATGGTTTATGAAATGTTGAACTAATGATTTAAAGGTAAATGCCTCCACAACATATTGCTCTGTTCTGCCCTTTGATTTAGAATGTGCACATAAGTGAGGACTACACCATTTATATTCAAACTGTTGGCTTTTAATAAGACAAAGATCACATCTGCGTTGAAACAGATCTCAACTGGGAAATTTACTGCATGCCTCCTGTCACAATGCTACACCTACACTGCATGGAGAGAATACAAATACAAGCAGTCTGTCAAATGGCTTTTGTAATAAAGTGAAATACCAATATTCACCCTTTGGCATCTAAAACCATGAAACATCTACAACTAATTATTACACACAAATGTTGTAATCAGCTTACTTAAATTACACCTGGTGAAGCATGTATCAATGTATGAAAAAATGTTGACTACGATGAGTTGTAAAAAGTTTAAAAGGGACATCTCCCCCTCAAATTAAACTTACTTCAAAGACAACATAGCTCTTCTTATTCTTATAGCACCAGGGGGCTACAAAAACAAATTCACTCCATTCACCATTTGCAGTATTTTATTTTCTCACATTATCTAAGCAAATTAATTTGAGAACTCTTACCACAGATCAACACAAACATTTTATGCAATGTCTTATGTCAAATAAAATAAACAACTTCAGCATGAAAATCAAAAATCCTTCAAAGTAAGTATTAAAACAGGGTGGTGAGTACTGATGTAATCATTGTCTATTTTTTAATTTGTAATTAAGCTGGACTATGCAGTGTATGTTGACTAACTTAAACTTAGATGGTACCTTCATGCCAACATGCAAATTAAAGAGTTACAATAAAAAAGCTCTTTGTAATAACCAAAAACAAAGATAATGGTCTTTTCTTTAAACACCATTTGGACATCAATTTCAAACAGGTGCTATGATTACAGACGAAAAATTAAACTCTCTGCCAACAGATCCATACATTTGGTGTCAGAAGCAGTAGGCATACAAATAAGTTCCACCTAAGTTACAGCTCTCTGGTAGTGACAGTCATGTGCCAAAATATGCTGATAACCTTGATGATACGAAGGACCCCAGCAAAACACCTCCATAAAATCAACAATTCAGAACCACATTTCACATTTATATATATATATATATATATATATATATATATATATATATATATATATATATACATACATACACACACACACACATATATATAGACTTTGGCGGGAGTTGGTCAGCTTAAACATATATTGCAATATGTGGAACTAACATTCCCTGTTTTTAAATATAGAACAGTACTTGATATAGCATTAATTATGTGTTTGGAGAGTGCAGAGTATCCCTGTTTTCATATATATATATATATATATATATATGTATATATATACACATACACACATACAAATGTATACATATCCGATCATTGTGAAACCTATATTTAAGGGGAAACTATTATGTAAAAGTATTGGATGTAAGTTGTATTAAAATAAAATAAACTACAGTCTTTAATTCTAGCAAGCATATTATCATGGCGAGGTTGCATGTAAAATTTATTACACTTAATAGAATCCAATAGATATACAACAAAATAGTAAAATAATCTAAGTATAAAAGTGACAAAATTAAATAAATTAAAACAAAATTAACATAATTACAATACAAATAATTACAAAATGAAACATTAGCAGAGGGTCCTGCTTGTGAGAGCTTGCATTCTAGAAAGCATGGAAGGACACAGAGGGTTAAGCTGACTGGGGAAGAAGAGGTGGGTGATGCAGAGGCAGGAAAGTCAGGAGGACTGGAAGGCTTAGACTGGATGCAGGAGTATGGATGGAAATGAGTTGGATATGTAGGTAGGAGAGAAGTCGTAAGTGTAAAGAGTTAGATGCTGAATCAGTTAGGAAGCCAGTGTAGAGGCTAGCAGAGAGCAGCAGGCGGGGAAAAGAAGTTGGACTGCAAATTGATTCACTCAAAATGTAATCTTGTTTTGGTGGTGGTGATGTAAGTTGGACCACATATGTCTAGGATTGCTCTGCAACTTAAACCTAACATACTCGCTCTGAAACTTTTTTTCTATGTCGTATCAGAACAAGGGCTTATTGCACAGAGTGGTGTGAAATATGGTCTCTTGGCTTATTGTTAACGTTGAATTATTAAAAAATATACCTCTCTCTAGAACAAAGACCAATGTTGTTTGAAAATTTAAGTACATCCAAAAGTTAGTTATAAACAGCTTAATTACAAATATTTTAATACAACTTAAATTATATTAACAATTTTTTTTAAAAAAATGTAAATGCCATGGGAGTTTCCCGGTAAACATACCAACAACAAATATTCTGAACGGAATGTAGCTTAGAGTAATAAAGTAAATAAACATGAAAAATAACAGAACTGGTACATACTAGTATAAAAAATGAAGAAATTCCTGAATCGTAATCTTAAAATAGCAAATATCTCACACCAAATCACATGTTCTAAATACCAGATATGGCCCAGAAGATAAAATGAATGCACTCATATATCATCCAAACATATAACAACAAACCCTAAGACATATTTCCCCTATATAGCTATATCTAACTATATGGCACATGTTCCATCCTTTCTAGAATGATTGTGAGACGATTTTCATCAGGTGCTGCTGCTCAGAAATCCCCACGTTGATGTACTACGCTGTTTCTTCACCAAATGAGTCATCAAAATGTGATTGAATTCAGAAAATGAACTAATTTCATCATTCTGAACTTTTTCTGCTCCATTCATGAATTGAACTTTTGGATTGACTATTGTAATATCTCCTTTTGAGGATTTTTTCATTAGGCAGTTTGCCATTTGTTTTTGGTATGGTTACATTCTAGAAAGCATGGAAGGACACAGAGGGTTAAACTGACTGGGGAAGTACACTATAGTACACTTGTTGGGTTGTGTGCAGGCTAACAGAGGACAGCATCTGTGTGGATCTGCGCAGGGGCTCCCCATGAAAGAGTTCCTGGTTTGCAGAGCAGGTTATAACAGTGCAGAATATTAGGCCCATCTATGCTATTATTGTGCCTCTTGAGCCTGCAAGCATAATCACAATATTATAGTGTAAGGACTTTCAAATCTGCTAGTTAAATTGTATCTGTGCTACTTATTTGCTGGAATGCTTGTTTACCCTTAACTTAGTAGTTCTAGGAAGTGTCACTCAGTTGGGGATGCCTACCAGGACAGAGGTGTCTCCCTGGGCCGTTTGGTACTATACTTTAGTAGTAAATGCGGGCAAAATGAGTTCTCTGTCCAAAGACACTAGAACACCCAGGTGCTGACACTGTGCAGCTGAGCAGATTATCCATAGTCATTGTTGACAGACCCACACTTCCTTGCAGGTTTGAGGCTGCATTTCAGCAAAAGGAGTTGGGGATTTGGTCAGAGTTCATGTTGTCCTCAATGCTGAGAAATACAGGCAGGTACTTATCCATCATGCAATACCATCAGGGAGGAATCTGCTTGGCTTCAAATTTATTCTGCAGCAAGACCCCAGTCTATCTGGGATTACATGAAAAGACAGAAGGATTTGAGCAAGCCTATGTCCACAGAAGTTAGTTCTCAAAGATGTTTGGAACAACCTCCCTGCCAAGTTCCTTCAAAAACTATGTGCAAATGTACTTAGAAGAATTGATGTATCGATGCTGTTCCGAAGGCAAAGGGTATAAATATTGATTTGATTTAATTTCTCTTCTGTTCATTCACTTTGCATTTTGTTAATTGATACAAATAAACTATTAACACTTCTATTTATAAAAGCATTCTTACTTTGCAGAATTGTGTCCAAACCTGCCTAAAACTTTTGCACAATACTGTGGGGAGAATTCCGTTACAAAAGTAACAGTGTGCACTATTACTGTTACTATGGTAATCTCAATGTTATTTTTTTCCTCGTAGCTCTGTGTGCTGCAAGCAAAAATCTGCAATAAAATTAGCGTAGTAAAGGTAATTAAGAGCAGCCCCCGCCGCTCTCTAGAACGCAGAGAATTGAATTTCCCCCTGTATGTCTGTGGCAATTCCTTACAATACACACAGTACACACACTACACACACTGCCTATTCAGCTGGGCTAAACACTAAAAGGAAGAGGAGTTACATTATATAGGCTCAGATGTTTTCTTTCCCTGCTCAGCAGAGTAGGAATTAGTCCATTGGCAAGTGCTCACAGGGAGACAAAAAGGAAGATATGAGGAAACAACCATTTCGTTGCTAGGTGGGTTCACAAAATTACCTAGTGGAATATGCAATACTTTAGAGATACCTTAATTGATGTATTTTAATGTAAAAACATTGTTATTTACACACACAACGCTTAAATAGGTTTTCTTTTCAGAACAAACTTTGCATTATTATAGATTATTTATAGAGTGGCACCATATTTTACAGCACTGTACAGAGAATACTGAATCACATCAGTCCTTGCCTCACTCATACAAGTATGAACAAAATTTGATATAATGGCTTTTGAAGTCATTGAAAACAAAATATATTTTTAATACTAGCAAAAGCATTAAAAGTTCCTTTGAAAGAAAATGTAACATCCATGTATCTGTCCTGCATAACTCTTTTGGAAGCAAATACCAATAAACTGTGGTTAAGTATTACTGGGTGACTGAATAATGTACAACCAGTAATGCAATAGCACTTTTCACTATTGATAAGCAGAGAAAAGCGATAGGCTTGTCGATCCTAAAAATATTGCTTTAAGCAACCATCTAATTTTCACTCACTACTTTCACTAACAGCCATAAAACCAGAAACAGTATTTAAACAAAGACCAAATGACTAGCCATAGCACTACACATAACCTGCATGTTTGAGCTTATAAAAATAGAGAGGAGAAAGAGAATTGCAGTCTCAAGTTGCACAATAATCCTGGAGACCAGAGCATGGACCACAGGTGCCAAAGGCTAACGACACCTCTGATGGAATCTAATCACAAAGTATATACAGGCAGGTCAGGGTAATCCATTTTGTATATTTAATTTTACATATAGTCAAATCAATGTGATATGTACTGGTTTTACTATTTTATTTTTGTTAATCATGTTACACTGTGCCCGCTCTCACCAACAATAACACAATATCAATCCATTACAGAGGAAGGTTATTTTCAATACCTCAACATATACATCCTCCAACCTTATATTACTTAAGAGGTATTCACATACCACCTAAATATTATGAAGCACATCACAGTGGAGCTTACAATCAATATTCCATAGCACATGGAGACAGAAACACACAGGGTACTTTAATCAGAAGCCAAGTAACTTACCACTATATCTATGGACTGTGGATGGAAACCGGAGCACACAGTGGAAACCCACGCAATCAAGGTGAAAACACAGATGGTATCCTAGTAGGAATTGAACCCACAAACCCAGCACTGTGAGGTAACAGTGTTAATCACATTGCTGCCCATCACATAGATGTATAACTACAGGGGGAAAAAAAATACTAGCCTTTCCCAATTTCTATCAAATGCTTTCTTTTTTTTTACCTAAATCATGTCTCATCTGCTAATAAATCTCTTCACCCAATGTATGTAACCTTGAAGTTAGAAATACAGAAAAAAAAATGCACCCAAAAAAATTAATTATATAAATTATAGGTAACGGATGCAAAGTATAGACTTCTGAATTCTAAATTCTGTGGCTAAGGAATATTTTCACAAGACCAGGGTGAGGAGTTTTCAACTAGGGATCTGCACAATGTTACAGAAGTAGCTGATAAGTCTGCACAACCACTTTAATGGCAATCACTAAGGGAATATCAGACTGTCAGTAGTACACATGAAGGACGTAATCACACTATTAAAGTATAAGCTGCAAATGCTGACTCTTAATATGTCCTGCCCGTACTCTAGATGGAGCCATGTTGAGCATGTTTTTACAAAAGAAAAAAAAAATAATATATTGATTTACAATTGAGGGGAAATAAGGGATAAGGTAAAACCTATTTTAGGGCCCTATATAATGCACAAAAACCAAAAAATATTTTATTCCAGACAGATATACGTGTCATACATGTCAAAGACAGATCTTTAGTTCTATAATATGCTCCAAAATGAGTTACTATAGAAGTCTACAGCACGTCTGATACTAGAAACAGGAACAGCTATGTTGCATATGGTGACCGTGACCCTTAAACGAAGTGCCATGTTGACTTTATGTTAGCGGACTTTTAATGGCAGTTTTGGAGCCTGACAGAATTATTGGGCTGCTATCCCCATACTTTATCGGCTCAGGCTCAACCCTTTGTCCTGTGGAGAGGCGCATACAATCAGCTTGCATCATATGTTGGGTCTTTGCGATAGAGGAGTAATCTTACTACATAGGGAAAAGTGTAATGTGGCAACGGTATAGCTGGAAGCAAATGCAGTAAGCGATATTAAAATCTACTATATATTTTTTTTAAATTCATACATATAAAGATAAATAACAAAGTGAAAGGACATTGATAAGAGCCAACACTTCAGTTAAAATGTAAATACTGTTGAAAGGACATTATATTGCAGCTACATGTATGTATAGTACTAAATTTAGTGGGAAATTTACTCGAGGCATGATATTGGGCCAAGTTAACATCCTACTT